>NW_026858647.1:0-24640 GCF_026571515.1 Ruditapes philippinarum
ATTTCCTAAATATGTAAATTTATTATCTAATTAATAGTTTGCAGTAAAATGAAATTAAACAGGTTTAAAGAGCGTCAGTTTTTTTTTTCTTTGTTTTTTTTCTTTTAATTAACAGTTTACAGATATTTTTTTATTAATTCTTACTTTAAAAAATGCACAGTACTCTGTCGTTCATTTTAATCTATTTTTTTCTCAGTTCTTCACTGTTTTAGTATATTCATTAAAACACCTATAAAAAGTAAATAAAATCAATTACCGTTTTGATTCCATTTTGCAATCGCAAAAGCGAATAAACACACTGCTAGCAACTTAAACATACTTGCTTATCCCACCTTTCTTGTTATTCTGAACTATTTTCCTACTAAAAAAAGTGATATTTTTCGTGTAAAATACTGTAAAATACTGTATGTCATGCTCCAGTAAAATACCAAACTCGCGACCTATCTCGATATAATATTTCAGTCTCCAATACATTTTCCTTGCGGAAATAGAAAATTGCACTCCGGTCCATTGATTTGAACATAGTAAAACCATCAACTGGAAAGCAGCTAACATAACACAAGATGTTTTTGTCAGTTTTGTATGAAAAAAAAACTCGGGAGAATACTGTGACTGCATAACCTTTGGTAACAAGTTTCCTGGTATTGATTGATTGATTGATCGAATGACTGACTGACTGATTGATTGACTGACTGACTGACTGACTGACGGACGGACGGACGGACTGACTGACTGACGGACAGACTGAATGACTGACTGACGGACGGACGGACGGGCTGGATGCCTGGCTGGCTGGCTGACTGTTTGTTTGATTGATTGATTGATTGTTTGATTAATTGATTGATTGATTGATTTGTATGCCTTTGCTTGTGAGTCAGTCAAAGTGTTCATTATTAATAAATTCTTAATTTAGCATAAAAAAATTTGGGAAAATGTCTACTTCAAAATGCTATTTAGTTATTTAAGTTACAATATAACCCTTGTATGATGAACTGTAACAGAATCTGGAGCGTTTATTAGGGTGTTTCCTTTTTTATTTCATTCATGTTCAACACACATCCCAACCCTTGCCCCAATATAATAAAATATTATCGGAATAATTATTTATTCTGTTCTAAAACATAAACATACATATAACTATTTTGGATTTTCCTGGCGTTTTACTTTTCTGACACTAAATAAATTTTTTCCTGAATAATAAAAGTATTCAACCGTCCACATCTTGTTTCAGCGCAAAATTCATTAAAGTGGATATTTTTATCATATTTAACCTAATATATAGGTTGTATCGTAATTACAATCATTTATAATGGGCCTTGGATCATAAAAAACTTTATAACTAGCCTCGAGAGTATGAATCGAATGTTAAAAGGAATATGTAGAAAAATGATAACTAAAATATTTATTAGTCATGAACTCAGTTAACACAATCAGCAAGATCGGGACATTAGGTTTGATTTCTCCATTTATCACAAAACATAGCGACTCGATCAATATACTTTTAAAAATAATGAAAAAGTAAATGTTAATAATAAGTTTGTACCCTCGAGCCTGATTCGATATTTTTTCACGGCAAAATAGCCTGTCAACTACGGAATGCCGTAAGGGCCATCGCCTATGAATGTGTTGATCTGAAACGCGATAGTCGATATTACGATGGTGAAAATGTGAAATCACGAAACTACCATGGTGAAAACGCGGAAGTACGATGATGAAAACGCGAAAAGACGATGATGAAAACGCGACAGTACGATACTACGATGATGAAAACGCGATAAAATATCGTGTTTTCACCATCGTTCTGTCGCGTTTTCACTATCGTAGTTTCGTGATTTCGCGTTTTCATCATCGTATTGTCGAGTATCGTTTTCCAGATCAAACCATTCATAGGCGATGGCCCTAACGGCATTCCGTAGTAAAAACCTGGTTGTAATGAATTATCTTGCACAATTTATTTTTCTGTCATTATTTTTTCTTAAACAAAATATAAATTTATTCGTAATGGACACAGTACGAGTTTTTTCTTCAAAAGTGTCTTCTTACAGGCGTAAGAAGACAGTTTGCCAGGATAAACAACATATTGTCCGAGGCGAGGCCGAGGATAAATTGTTGTTTATCCTAGCGAACTGTCTTCTTTACGTCTGTAAGAAGACACTTTCGAAGAAAATACGAGTAACTGTATCCGACTTATACGACATTTAAGTGTAAAGAACAGATAAATTAATAAACGCATTTAGTTATAAATAAATCTAAATGAAATTAAATGTATGTTCACGTTGACAATATAAAACTATGGAAAACATTTGCATGGCCTTTAAGCTTAGGGTAAAATTGTATTCGCACGGAATTTTCGTGCACTTATTTCAATCGGACACAAGAAAAGCATTGATGCAAAGCATCAAAGGGCGTCCAAGCAAGAAATGCAGCAAGTGAAGATGAACTAGTACACATATGATGACAAGATATTCTTATAAACTACCAGAAATGTATACCACTTATGAATGAGCGGACGAAAGACATTGTTCATTATGAACTTTGATTGGCATGCTAGAGACTAGAATATTACTTGTTATTTCTTTATGATCGTGGTTATTAATAGCAACGGATATACATGTATGCAATCATTTATAATCCATATGTGTAACGCATGATCAACACGTACCACACATTTGTCCCTTATTATGTACATGTTATCGCTATTAGCGAAGACCCCCTTAAGGTATCTGTTCACACTTTAAGTTAGTAAAAATATGACACTGGTTATATTACCATGTTGATCATGTTGAGCATAATTGTTTATTATACAATAATTGTAATATCTATTAATTTTAATTTAAAAAAAATACAAATTTTATGAATATTGTTTGCTTTTATTCTTTTTTGTGTTTTATGTGCTATTTTAATACTGAGTTTTTACTACTCTTTTTTATTAAAATTGTAAAATAAATTTTAAGAATTCAATTGTCATATTGACCGACGATTATAAGTCAAAGCTTAACTGGGAAAAGTCAGTAAATTATGGTTTATCTTTCAATATATAATATTGTTATTCTTAAACCATGTACATGTACATTGTATTTTTCTTTATCATTTTTTAAATTATCGATCAATTGAATAATTCATAAAATCTAATTTGTAACTTTGAATAATTCCTCGGCATCTTTACTAAACACGGATAACAAATTGAATAATAAAATAAAATGTTTCAAAGTTGATAATGTCATTTTAATACCATAAAAATGTACCTTTTTCTCAATTATTGTACATATCACGGATTTATATTACATATAAATCCGTGTACATATTTATTGTTTTTATCTCATATAGATAAAATGAAACATGCTATTGTTGTTTTTTTCTAATTGTAACGATATCAAACATCTACTCCAAAACCGGGAGAGACCGGACAATAAACGTGTGGTACTATTCGCCGGTCACTAGTAAATCCTGGTCAATATAGACCGGGAGAGACCGGCATTTACCGATAGGAGTGATAAAAAGATATATCTATAAATAGGTTTTTGGAATATTTAGGTCATCAACTGATCATTCTAGGATACATGTACATCAATAACATACCATGACATGATAACCGACTGTGTACTACAAAATGATAAATAAAAAACCCCGAAGAGCGCGATTTATTGACGGAAAAGGTTATTTCATTTGTAAATGTTTGCATTGCGAAAATTCATTGTAACATATCGCGACATTTCATTCTTATTTAATAATCAAGCACCCTCATACGGATCGGAATTTTCGGCTTTTATTATGACCGACTAAAAGGCTCGAGAAGTTGCTGTCGCCCTTTCACAAAATCTGATCTCATTCCATAAGAGCGCCGCGCTTCGGCGCGGACGCCAATAATTCATTTTATTCGTAATAAACAAAGTTAAAATGGCTGCCTTCATGAGTGAGATTAATTAAGTCATTCAACATTGAAACCGTCTCTGAACATGTTTTGCGCCAATGTTAAATGGATAACGTTTTGGACAGTTTCCTTATTTACAAGCTTAGCAGCTGGATATGGCCGATGATTTTTTAGTGTGTTGGGATGGGATAGTAAATGTTATGTTAATGTTTTTGTTTTTTATAATGTCAGACGATATATCATAAACAATGATAGAGTTTTAGCATCATCCAACGAACTATTGTTAGTTTCGTCAATGCTAAAATCAACAGTAACTTTGTTCAGGACTGGAAATGGCCATCCAATTGATTTGATTAATTGCTACAACTTTCAGTAGAAGAGCTATTGTAAATATGAATGTTTACAGAACTATGGCCCTTTGAACTTATACATTATTCAGGCTATTGTTTTACGAACAGTCGAGCGCACTGGCTCTTGTTAATAGATTAGTAGCGAGATTTAACATTCTCTTTCGAAGAACTTTCACTATAGACACTGATACTGTAAATAGGTTACAGTTCAGGCAAAAATCATACGAAAATTAAGGTTAATCATCGCGAAGATTTTGACATTTTGATTCGCACGAGGATTAAAGTATTAGAAAGTATAAGCATGAGACAAATTCAACGTTGAATGGCGCGAAAAGTTTCTGTTACTTTATCTATAAAAGTACGGACAGGCGGGGCAAGACTATAGTAAAGAAATATAGCATAACCTTCAATATCAAGAGAGGATGCGCATATCTTCGGCTTGTTCTGGTCCGACACTTTAACTCAGAGTTATGGCCCTTGATTAGTTATGCAGTATGCATATAGAGCAAAAATCATTTTCGCGCTACTTCTCTGCAACTACTGGCATGAATTCAACAAAACTTTATGGGAACCTTCAATACCAAGAGGAGATGCGCATATCGTCACCATGTTCGGGTCAGACACTTTAACTCAGAGTTATGGCTCTTGATTAGTTATGCAGTATGCATTTAGAGCAAAAATCGTTTCCGCGCTACTTCTCTGCAACTACTGGCTGGAATTCAACAAAACATTATGGGAACCTTCAATACCAAGAGAAGATGCGCAAATCATTGCCTTGTTGGGGTCAGACATTTTAAGTCAGAGTTATGGCCCTTGATTAGTTATGCAGTATGCATATAGAAAACTATTCGTTTCTGCGCTACTTCTCTGCAACTACTGGCTGGAATTCAATGAAACTTTATTGGAACCTTCAATATCAAGAGGAGATGGGCATATCATCGCCTTGTTCGGGTCAGACATTTTAACTTAGAGTTATGGCCCTTGATAAGTTAAGCGGTATACAACCAGAGCAATAATCGTTTCCGTGCTACTTCTCAGTAAATACTGGCTGGAATTCAATGAAACTTTATGGGATAGGAGGAGGAGATGTGCATATAGTCGCCTTGTTCCGGTCAGACACTTATAACTCAGATTTATGGCCCTTGATTAGTTATGAAGTATGCATACATCTCATTGGCATTTCCAGATATTACTATTTAACACAGAGTTATGGCTCTGTTATTGCCCTGAATATTTATCAAGTTCAAAGAATATTACTGTTTATGCCATGATAAGTATATAAATAAAGCCTTATGTATTCAGTTGTTGTGTTAGTAATAACCAGTACTCGGCGGGGGATATAAATTCAACGAATTTGCTTGTTGCAACCGTTTATATACGGCGATATTAATACGTAAAAATCTTCATAACAAATTTATAATACAGCAAGCATCTTTTTGTTTTTGAAAAAAAAAAAGATTTCTTCTTAAATTGACAGCATCCGTGTAAAAACAGTAAACAGTAACATGTATATAAAGCTAGATCTATAAAACACTTATGATAATCCAATGAAAAGCGACGACTATTATGATTATCCAATGAAAAGCGACGTTACAAACGTGCAGTTTGTTTCTTGCATATCAGACAGGATTAACTACCGTTTACATCGATACTAAAATATAAGAATCTTACACTGGTTTAAACATATTTATTTAAGCTCGATTGCGAAACAAGTTCTTGCAACTTAAATTAATCACTTTCGAGTCCGCTTCCTGGAACCAACCAGTACTGGTGTCATATGAAGAAACATGGTCGTGACCCGAGTAGGGCTCGAACCCATGATCTCTGGGTTGAGAGGCAGACACCTTAACCACTAGGCCACCTCTCCCCTTGAATCTTACACTGGCTTCCGGTACAGACCGGAATATCAAGCTTGAGGATAACTGCTTACGGCGGTAACGAGGCTCTGTCGAGTTTCCGCTAAACAGTTACCCGAGAGCTAGATATTCCTGTCATTACCGACAGCCAGTGTTTGATTCTTTTTCTTGCATATTACATATCAATTATTTTCGGAATAGAAATTACAAGAACTGATATTTTTATTAGGCACTTTTTTCTTATAGTAGCGTATGAACTTACAAACTTCATTCATAGCGGTAAAATGACGTCATCCTAAGAACACAATTCATTTATAAAAGGTGCGCGGTAATGACGTCATTTAAAGCACGCGAATTGTCTTACATGGGGCGTGTAAGACAGGGTTTTCTAGCACCGGTGTTAACGGTAGATAACCCTGTCTGATAGGCAAGACTATATGAATCTTACACCGGCTGCCGGTACAGACCGGAATATCCAGTCCGAAGGTGTCTGTTTACGGCGGTAACGAGGCTCCATTTTTAGACATACATATATATTTATAAGGAGGATTAAGCATATGCACTATTTACATTGACATACACAGCGACACTGATCATTTCCACTACACTATAGTCTTTCAGGATGATAACGCTTTATCAGACATTCGTGCTTACTTTATAGGCGGTACTTAATATGCTAAGTATTCTATTCCATGATTCAAATTATACAATAAATAATTTAAATTATACAATATATATTTTTAAATATAGAATATATATATAGAAAATTATCGCACACAAATATTTTTGGATGAACAAATATTTTTAGTAGGATGAAATAAATATTATGGAAAAGCATATACAATTAGAGTTATACAATATAAATAGTGGATATAGATTTTAAATCCAAACAATATCTTTTGCATTAGATATATAGCTTTATACACTTTAAATAAGACCCGAATGAATTGGTGAATATCGGATATTTATATGGTTTCGAAGCCCGAAAGTGTCCTTTGGTCTGACTTCACTGATCGTTGGCCTATCATTGGACTATATGCTTTTATTTCTTTCATTTACGACAACATAATACATCACCACAATAAAAACACGGGATAAAACACCATATTTATCTCAAAAATGAGCATCAGTAAAACGTATGTGTGAATTTCCGCTGCTCCAGATCATCGAGATATTTTTTCCGTCGTGGGTTCTGGTGTGTCCAAAACATGTAATATGTATGAAGAAAATGTCAGTAAACGGACTAAAAAGCCAGAGATTTTACGAAATCTCAATACATACATTTGGCAACAAACGAAGCAATCCTGCTCAAAAATGCATTTGAGCTCCATATGTGTTTCCCTTTGGCCCCCAACGCCATTTGCCATTTTCAGGGGAGGTTTCTCTAGTTGACTTAATTATGAAAGGTTAGAGTGATTTCCCTTTAGTTTCTAAAGACATTCATTGTATACACACCGGTCTCAAATATCGACCTGTGTAGTACGACGCATTACTCACCCCAAATGAGGATAAAAATGACTCCGACATTAAGAAGTCCGCGTAGGGATGACGATTTTATTTTATAAAACACAATGTATCTTTTCAATTGATTAAAATTGTTTATTTCTTCTAAGGGATCACCATTTTCCAGATTTTAATATTGAAAGTTCGTTATTGCAATTGATAGTTTGATTTTGTTACTCTTTATTCAAATATTCAAAACCACTTTCACTTTCGGTTTTAAACTAACAATGGACGAACTACTATGTAAAACCACTAAAGGATTGTCAGAAGGAGCGTTTCATGCATGTTTTGAGTAAATTAATAATGTTATGGCATTTTTGCCAACAGGGTGTGAAAAATGTTTAATTTTTCAAGTGGCCCCATTTTCGTTTTGTTCTATCAGTTCTGTGTTCAAGCCGCCATGTTAAAAGAAGTGCGTTCCCATCATGCTTAGAGTGGTTTCACACAGGTCAGTAAGACCGGTGTACACAATGAAAGACATTTGCAATTTTCAGGGGAGATAATTCTATTTGGCTTTACAATGAAAAATTAGAGTGATTTCTCTTCGTTTTCTGCAAGGGAAGTAACTCTATCTGATTTAAATTGAAAGGTTAGAGCCATTTCCCTTTGTTTTCTTCAAGGGACGTTACTCTATCTGCCTTACAAAAAGAAAGGTTAGAGTGATTTCCCTTTGTTTTCTTCAGGCGAGGTTACTATATCTGCCTTAAAAAAAGAAAGGTAAGAGTGATTTCCCTTTGTTTCCTTCAGGGGAGGTAACTCTGCCTGACTTAATAATCGAAGGTAATAGTGATTTCCCTTTGTTTTCTTCAGGGGAGGTAACTCTATCTGACTTAAAAAAAGAAAGGTAAGAGTGATTTCCCTTTGGTTTTCTTCAGGGGAGGTTACTTTGTCTGACTTAAAAAAAGAAAGGTAAGAGTGATTTTCCTTTGTTTTCTTCAGGGGAGGTTACTCTGTCCGACTTAAAAAAAGGAAGGTAAGTGATTTCCCTTTGTTTTCTTCAGGGAAGGTAACTCTGTCTGACTTAATTATCTAAGGTTAGAGTGATTTCCCTTTGTTTTCTTCAGGGGAGGTTACTCTATCTCACTAAATAGTTTAAGGTAAGAGTAATTTCCCTTTGTTTTCTGCAGGGGAGGTTACTCTATCTGGTTTAATAAAGAAAGGTTAGAGTGATTTGCCTTTGCTTTCTCACTCCATTTGATAGTTAAATAGATAGAGTGTGTTAACCGGCCCCTAACACAATTTGTATTTTTTCGGAGACAAATAATAGATAAGTATCTTATTAATAAAGATTGGGGAAAAATAACTTAACACATTCAGGAAAAACCTTTTTAATTCCATTTTAATTTCTATTTCATCCTTTTTTTAAATAATTTGCATACAAAAATACTTATTGTTTTTGTTTACAAAATCAATGATATCAACTTCATAAAAGACAAAACTGTTGCATGATACTTAATATTTAATATGTGGGGCGTCCGTGGCCGAGTTGTTAAGGTCGTTGACTTCAAACACTTGACCCTCACCGTCGTGATTTCGAATCCCGACAGGGACTTTGGATTTTTCATGTGAGGAAGCTATCCAGCTTAAGCTTATGAAACGTCGGTGGTTCTACTCCGGTGCCCACTCGTGCCTGAAATAATGCACGGAAGGGCACCCGAGGTCTTCCTCCACCAGTAAAGCTGGACGTCGCGATATTTAATATGTGGGGCTTCCGTGGCTGAGTAGTTTAGGTCGTTGACTTCAAACACTTGCCCCTCTCTGCCGTGGGTTCGAATCCCGACAGGGACATTTGATTCTTTCATGTGAGGAAGCTATTCAGCTTAAGCTTACGAAACGTCGGTGGTTCTACTCAGGTGCCCATTCGTGCCTAAAATAATGCACGGAAGGGCACCCGAGGTCTTCCTCCACCAGTAAAGCTGGAACGTCGCCATATGACCTATACTGTGTCGATGTGACGTAACCCCCCCCCCCCCCCCCCCAAAAAAAAAAAAAAAATAAAAAAAAAATATATGAAGTTAGGTGCTACCTATTGCGCGGAAAGCTCTTATGAATTATAATTTTAGCATTATGTGTTAAGTGTACATGTAAACCAGATCTTTCTTGCACGTAATTAGTAACTGCAGGTATTTTGTACCATAAACAAAACGAATAAATTGCTGGTGTCCAACGTAAAGGGGGACCACTGCGCATGCGTCGGTGTTTGGAAAATCCCGTCCACCATTTTTGTTAATATGTAATCCAGTTGTTGTTTTAACATTATTTTTTTAATGTGCTAATTTATCAAAAGGTATATGCTATAATCGTTACTATAGTTCTTATCATTTCACCGGAAGTGTTATTTAGCAAGCGTCTGCTAGCAATAGTCTGAATTATGTACACGCTCATTAAAAGCGCACTGACATCTATATTTAGCTCAAAGGGATTTAAAATGGCGGCGCACAGTTACTAAGGATTTTTTCGCAGCTCATTAGGTATAGGATTTATATTTTCTTTTAAGTTTTCATTTACTTTTAATTTGTTTTCATTTGAAATTGATACGCGTCATACATGTTATCTAATAGCGCTACAGCCCTCGCGGACTTTCCGCGTATTAAAAACTTTATACGTAAATAGTAAGATTGCTTGGCTCAAACTGTGTTCCGATGGATTTATACGTCTTAACCTTATTAAGCACAAAACACATACACAGTTTTGCAATGGGCAAGGCTTACGATTGTTTATTATTTGAACAGTGTGTACAAGTACATGTTATTGTAAAACTTCGTTTTCATACATACAAATATACATTATGATACGACAAACCGTGTACATATAAAAAGATAAACAATTTCACTTGTATATTATCGTTCTGTGAATATCCTTACAAACTATATGAATCAAGATATGATAAGTCAGGTTAAAAACCAGAGATTAAACAATCAGCCCATTATAAGGAATGTTAAAAGACTCTGGAAAACTGTTCCTATCATACCAGGGTTAGTTACAGTATACCTATATAGCTTGTTACAAATATTTTATCAACATAAATGATTGTATGACTGTTACATATATTTTTATATAAAATCTGTTTAATGTCTTATGTTTCCGATTTATCACAAATATTTTCTACAAAGCCATATGCAACAACTGGCTGAAATACAATATTCGAATTTGAATAAAATTGTCCTTCACAATCGAAACCGAGCGTAGAACTGATTTCCACGAGCGTTTTACCGCCTAAAACCACATGACCAATCACTGATCACGTGATATACGCATCAGTGATCCGCGCACTAGTTTATGTGCGACATAACGTTGAGACATACGTTCTGCGGCTATACTACGTAACGCGCAGAACTTAAAAGTCTTAACCTTATTAATCTAAAACACAAACACAGTTTTGCAATGGGCAAGGCTTACGATAGAACCTATACAAATGTTAGAGGAGGATATTCAAATTCGAATTATTCTCAACAATACAGCATACAATTACAATTTTAACTGTTTAGTAACAAAAAGTTTTTTCTCTAAAGAATCATCTATATAACCGTCTTTGGCCAAATCAGATTTCCAACGACCATGTCGCTTTAAACACCTATCTGAAATACCTTCTGCATTAGCAGCGGTGGTAGCACCGCTTGCTCTCAGTGAATGCGTTCCTAAATGCAAATCGGGTGCAACAAGCTTTAACTTAGAAACAATACACTCTTTTGCACGAGTGTAGCTCAACTTTTTATTTTTATGAATCAAAAAAACATTTTTGACGTGACCTACAGGCAGGCCTAAAAATGTAAGAATCAGAATTAAACTTCTCATTGATGCAGTCTAAATACCTTTGTAACATAGTTACCGGACAGGCAGAAGTTTGGCCTCTAGAAATAAGAACTTCTTTGCCACCCCTGTATATATCAGTTTTACTTTTCTTAATTGACAAAGACAAATATTCATTCTTAATACTTATATCATTACGGCGTAAATTGCTGACCTCATCAAAACGCAAAAAACCTGCATAACTTAACAAAATCATAGTTAAATCCCGGAGCACAATAACATCTGATGAATCTGAAAACATGTTACATAGTTCCTTTAAGTGATCAGAACTTATAATGTCTTTCTTTGTCCTGGGTCTAGAGTTGGTACGCTTTGCACACTCTAACATAGATTTTACTATAACGTTCTCTGTCGGATCTGCGAAGTCATTTATATTATGATACCATTTAATGCCGTAAAATGCTGATGTAATTACACTGTCTGATTTACCAATATCGATTAAATTGGATAGATACATGGCTACGTGAATGGAATGTGCGGGATTGCACAAAAATCCCTTCTGTGTACAGAAATCTCTAAACGCTTTTACTTGATATGTATATGTGTCCACTGTGCTATCCGCCCTAGAATCTAATATATGTACAGCCATTCTGTCTATAACACGTTTTTCGTCGTTTATATTTACACCGGCATCATGAAACTTCCTTTTAAGTGTTTGTCTCAAGCCAGAACCTGAAAGCATAATTCTGAATTAATAATTCTTAAAAACTAAGAACATATTAACAAACTAAACTGTCGCTTATGACGAGTCACATCTCAATGCCATCATCCTGAAACTGAAAGGTTCCTTATTAAAAACTCCGTTGTTTCCTTTTCCCTTCGTTACCGCACCTATCACCGGTAAAACATAATAATCTTTCACAAACGTTTTAAAACTACCATTATCGTCTTTTAATAATGGCCAAAATGCTGAAGATTTCCACTCAGGAATTACTAAAGTACCTTTACATTTTTCCTTTTCTAACTTATCTATACACTGGATAACCATACTAGGCGGTGGAACTAACCAATTGTTGTCGTTAGACCAATTTTGTGTTAAACAATTAACTGCTTCCGTACCTGGTACCCACCATCTAGAATTAAACCTTTTACAATTGTTATTGTAATGTGTAGAAAATCTATCAATAGTAAATGGGCCCCATTTAACATTTAAATATCTAAATACATCTTTATTTACAGACCAGTCATCACTATCAAAACATCTGCTAAGATAGTCAGCTTCTGCATTGCCACTTATTGGTATCCATACAAATGTAAAAAATATGCCATTCGAATCGCAAACATTGTGTATTTTTAAACAAATTTCATGTAAATCATCAATGAAGCTGCCCTTATTCAAAATAAATTTGACATTCAACTGTGTAAAATACTACATTATTTTTGTGCAAAATTTGTAAATTGCTTCTCAACACTCTATGAATAGCCTCAAGTTCACGCCAAGTTGAACTTTTTTGCTTTTCAATTTCGGTCCAAGAACTGTGTACATTCGAACCATTCAATCTACAATAACCACCCGTATAGAATACGGTGCTCGCTTCCGGGAGCAACAGTGCACTAGATTCACTTCCGGGAGTACTTTTCTGTAAACAACCCTGATAATCTTGCTCACATCCGGGAGCTACCATTTCAACCACATCCACATCCGGTGGGAACCTTAAAATGCGTTCAAAACTATCGCCTTGATTTTCTTCCAGATATCTATTACAAAAAGGTGCGACACGTTCATGATTAGTAAGAATATATGAACCCTTTGCATTCTCATTTTCAAGAACTGACCGATTTTCTTTTGATATATAACCTCCGTATCCGACGGAGCTTGCATCGGTTGTCATACTCAAACTAGATGTAAAACATTTCTTTATGTGCTTACCCTTTGTATTCAAAATACGTGCATTATCTAGCCAAAAATGCAGCTCATTTAAAGCTTTCTCGCTTACCTTAACAGAAGCATTCCAACTTGCACGTGCTATAATACACTTGTATAGATACCTGGTTCTCTGACAGACTATCTTTCCTACAACGCTTTGAAGAGAAATTATTTGCCCTACGACGGCAGCTAAACACTTAACGTGTAACAAATCTAAATTATCTCTTGATAATTGAAAAATGACTGATTTTAATGACGATTCTAAACGAGCAATTCTTTCTTCTGCAATAAACATACAATTTGTGTTATAATCAATTGTATGACCCAACCAAGACACTAATCTTGATGGAGACCAACAACACTTGTTATCAGCAAGCAAAAACCCGAATTCGAGCAAAGAACTTCGCACAAAATAACTAGATATTTTTGCCTTTTCGTATTCAGTGAGACCACCTACTCCATCATCTAAAAACATGATAACTTTATGACCCAAAGATCTCCAATATTTAATGATAACCCGAAGTGTTTTTGTAAATATATGCCCAGCGGTGGATATTCCGAATGGTAATGAGTTATATACATAATATTTTTCAATCCCATTTTCAATATAACAAAAACCTAAATATTTAGTATGTTCCGGAAAAATATCTATGTGATGGTAAGCACTCTTTAAATCGAAAGAGTAAACAAATGTATTGAGGTCAAACATATTTTCTGCAGTGTTTATATCCTCAAATTTTATCCTAAATTTATGTAAGCAAGGATTAATATGCCTGCAATCTATCACTAACTTAGGTTTACCCACTTTATTGTAAGCTACTGTTAATGGGTTTATAACATAGGGCCTCTCTGTTACCTCAGAGATCACACTTTTTTCTAAAAGAGACTTTATCTCAGATTTAACGAAACATTCGTTTTTCCTTTCCGATTTGTTGTTTTTCAGATACACTTTTTGCGGCATATAACTAAACGGTAATTTGTAGCCATTTTTAACAAGGTCCAAAATAAATACATTTTTAGACACATTTTCCCACTTACCAAAATTCTGCTTTAACCTGCCAACTGGGGAAATAGGATTATCTTTACCTTTTGACCCCGATACGTTTTCTCCATTATTTACTTGAGCACCCGTACATGATTCATTTTTACTTACTTCCATCCTTCCCAAACATGCCATATCTACATGCTCATCTGTGCCTAAGACTAACTGTGAAGTCTCTAAAATATCAAAATTACAAGTACTTAACTTATTGTTCTGATAAGAACTGTTCTGCACACATTCGTTTTTCCAGTGACCGGCTTTGTCACACAAGAAACACAATCCTGGCCTTTGTCTTGTGCCCTGTTGAGTCTGTGATGACGATCCTGGAGTCTCCGGACGTCTATACGGCCAGCTGCTTTTTCTCGCCTTTTTTGTTTTGTCTGCCTTAGCCTTCCTGCTAGCACGTGCCTCAGCCTTGAAAATCCGCCTCTCATCATCGCTGTCACTAGCGATAGGGTTGGTTTCGTATTCGTTCACCGTTTTCCAGCCCAAATCTGAAGTGTCGGCAAGCAACACCAGTTTTTGCCGCCTTTTCAATAACTCCCAGGCTGAAATATTTACACACATGTGTCAAAAAACTAACAAAAAATAATCCCGCCTACCAAAATAAAGCACGGGCGAAACATGAACGATTAAAATTAAACGGTAGACTCCCGACAAATTAGGCGTTATCTTTATAGACTAAATGACTATCTTTGAAATATACCTGTTTTGACCTCTAACGGGAAACACTGAATGCACGTGACATTTTTCGTTTGTTATTAAAATATTTTCAATTTACCTTGAATAATAGAATCTTAAGCAGACGATAAATCCTGTGTTTCTACGGCTGCTTGAGCGACTGCTAATTTGTCAATAACCTTTGCATTAAGTTTAAATTGTTCTTCATTACTTTTACGTTTAAATTTTGGCACGTTCAAAATTGAAATAGCAGAAGAAGGTTTGTCACTTATCTTCGAAAGCATGTTACTTATGCTTCCCAGAAGCTCCTCGTTGTTTGCTTTTACAACCTCTTTAACTTTCTCCTCAATAAACCCCGACATCTCCGCTCTATTCATGGCTGCTCAAAATTGTCCTTCTCAATCGAAACCGAGCGTAGAACTGATTTCCACGAGCGTTTTACCGCCTAAAACCACATGACCAATCACTGATCACGTGATATACGCATCAGTGATCCGCGCACTAGTTTATGTGCGACATAACGTTGAGACATACGTTCTGCGGCTATACTACGTAACGCGCAGAACTTAAAATTGTTGTGCATATTGTTCAAAACTTAAAATAAATTTATAAAATGTCAAGTTTTCGTTCACGACTCAACAGACGTTTATTTTTAATATATAGTTTATTTGCATATAAGATTAATTAACTTTATCTTAAAGTATACAGGACGCAAATCAAGTAAAATTCTTTTGAGAACTATTCATGACTCATTGAAAATTCTGATTGTAAATGATTATTCGTAAGTCAATCTATTTCAGTTCCAACAATTTAATCATAGTTAATCAGAGTTTTAAAAAAAAATTTAAAGTACTGTTGATAAAATACATCTCAAGTAATCAATGAAACCAAAATATGTAAAGAAATATTTGTTTTCGGGCAAGTCTTTGATATCTAATATATAACTCAATATAATTCAAATTAGACTGTTAACAAAAATTTTTAAGACTAAACTTTCCAATAATATAAGTAAAGATATTTCCAGACACACTTAGTAATTTAAATTATCGTTCCAAAATCAAAGTTAAGTTATGATATTTCAAGTATTCTTCAAGACCCAAACTAAGTTAAGATGTTTCAAGTACTGTTCCGGACTCAATTTAAGTGATGATATTCCAACTATTCTTCAAGACTCAAACAAAGTAAAGATATTTCAAGTATTGTTCCAGACTCAAACTAAGTTATGATATATAATTATTGTTCCAGACTCAAACTAAGTTATGATATTTCAATAATTGTTCCAGACTCAAACTAAGCTATGATAGTTCAAATAATATTCAAAACTCAAACTAAGTTAAGATATTTCAAGTATTGTTCCAGACTCAAACTAAGATATATCAATCATTGCTCAAAAATCAAACTAAGTAAAGTTATATTTCAAGTATTCTCTTAGACTCAAACTAAGTTGAAATGTTTCAACTATTCTTCAAGACTCAAACAAAGTAAAGATATATCAAGTATTGTTCCAGACTCAAACTAAGTTATGATATATAATTATTGTTCCAGACTCAAACTAAGTTATGATATTTCAATTATTGTTCCAGACTCAAACTAAGCTATGATAGTTCAAATAATATTCAAAACTCAAACTAAGTTAAGATATTTCAAGTATTGTTCCAGACTCAAACTAAGATATATCAATCATTGTTCAAAAATCAAACTAAGTAAAGTTATATTTCAAGTATTCTCTTAGACTCAAACTAAGTTGAAATGTTTCAACTATTCTTCAAGACTCAAACCAAGGTAAGATATTTCAAGTGTGGTTCCAGACTCAAACTAAGTTAAGATACTTAAAGTGTCTTTTCCAGACTCAAACTAAGTTCAGATATTACAAGTGTTGTTCCAGACGCAAACTAAGTTAAGCTGTTTCAAGTATTGTCCCAGACTCAAATTAGGATATTTGAATTATTGTTCCAGACTCACACTAAGTTAAGACTTTTCAACTATTCTTCAAGACCCAAACTAAGTTAAGATGTTTCAAGTATTCTCCAAGACTCAGACTTAGTTAAGATATTTCTAGTGTTGTTCCAGACTCACACTAAGTTAGGTTATTTCAGTTTTTATTCCAGACTCAAACTAAGTTAAGACTAAAATTAAGTAAAGATATTTCAAGTGTTGTTCAAGATACAAGCGAAGTTTAGAAATTTCAAGTGTTGTTCCAAACTCAAACTTAGTTAAAATAGTTCAAGTATTGTTCAGACTCAAGCTAAGTTAGGATATTTAAAGTGTTGTCCCCGACTCAAACTCAGTTAAGATGTTTAAAGTGTTCTTCAAGACTCAAACTTAGTTAAGATATTTTAAGTGTTGTTCCAGATACAAGCGAAGTTAAGAAATTTCAATTCTTGTTCCAAACTCAAACTCAGTTAAAATAGTTCAAGTATTGTTCCAGAATCAAGCTAAGTTAGGATATTTAAAGTGTTGTCCCCGACTCAAACTCAGTTAAGATGTTTAAAGTGTTCTTCAAGACTCAAACTTAGTTAAGATATTTCAAGTGTTGTTCCAGGCTCAAACTAAGTTTAGATATTTCAATAATTATTCCAGACTTAAACTTAGTTAAGACTCAAATTTAGTAAAGATATTTCAAGTGTTGTTCCAGACACAAACTCAGTTAAAATTTTTAAGTATTGTTCCGGGCTCAAGCTTACTTAAGATATTTCAAGTTTTGTCCTAGACTCGAACTCAAGTAAGATATTTCAAGTATTGTTCCAAACTCAAACTCACTTTAGATGTTTCAAGTATTGTTCCAGATACAAGCTTAGTTAAGAAATTTTAAGTGTTGTCCCAGACTCAAACTCAGTTAAGATGTTTCAAGTATTCTTCAAGACTCAAACTTAGATAAGATATTTCAAGTATTGTTCCAGACTCAAACTAGGTAAAGATATTTCAAGTATTGTTTAAGACTCAAATTAAGTAAAAATAGTTCAAGTGTTGTTTCAGATACAAGCTAAGTTTAAATATTTCAAATATTGATTCAGAAACAAACTAAGTGAAGCTATTTCAAATATTGTTCCAGACTCAAACTTAGTTAAAATATTTCAAGTATTGTTCCAGACTCAAACTAAGTTAAGATATTTCAAGTTTTGAACCTCAAGGATAAGATA
This sequence comes from Ruditapes philippinarum, assembly GCF_026571515.1. Lineage (NCBI taxonomy): Eukaryota > Metazoa > Mollusca > Bivalvia > Venerida > Veneridae > Ruditapes > Ruditapes philippinarum. The sequence goes on from NW_026858647.1 coordinate 18,121, forward strand.
TTGCAAGTATTTTTCCAGATTTAAGCTATTTTTAGATATTTCAATTTTTGTTCCAGACCCAAACTAAGTTAAGATGTTTCAAGTACTGTTCCAGACTCAATTTAAGTTATGATATTTCAACTATTCTTCAAGACTCAAACAAAGAAAGGATATTTCAAGTATTTTTGCAGACTCAAACTAAGTTATGATATTTCAAGTACTGTTCCAGACTCAAACTACGTTATGATATTTCAACTGTTCTTCAAGACTCAAACAAAGTAAAGATATTTCAAGTATTGTTCCAAACTCAAACTAAGTTATAATATATATGTAATTACTGTTCCAGACTCAAACTAAGTTATGATATTTCAATTATTGTTCCAGACTCAAACTAAGCTATGATAGTTCAAATAATATCCAAGACTCAAACTAAGTAAAGATATTTCAAGTATTGTTCTAGACTCAAACTAAGATATATCAATCATTGCTCAAAAATCAAACTAAGTAAAGTTATATTTCAAGTATTCTCTAAGACTCAAACTTAGTTGAAATGTTTCAACTATTATTAAAAATCTGGAAACAAAGTGATCCCCCGGAAGCATTAATAACTGTACAACAAAATTACATAAGAATTGCAGACTCGGTTTGATTGAGTCTGTACATGAGGGACAATGAATAAGTGCAACATCCCTCACGCCCCCTAGCACCGGCTTGAGCGGTACTCAATTCTCAACACTTAATAGTGCTGGCATCAATGATCCCGAAGGACCAGAAAAATATAACAACACTGAAGTGAGCCACACAGCACTTGGTCAAGTCCGGACAGGGTCCGGTTTTCAGAGTTTTTACTGTATATACTGTACTTTTGATTGATATTTGTTAGAAGTTTTACAGTAGCATTATGAAAGTCATTTTCCCCAAAAGTTAATGTTATTACCGAAGATATGTGAGAGTTATCAGTTAGAAAAAAGTAACAAGTGGTAATGGAGTGTAAACTGATGGGAAAATGACTTTTTTATCATTTTATAAAAAACATTACTCAACTTATTGTTCCTCCTTTCTTTAAACTCAAACCATTACACTGATATTTTCTTTTATTTATGATAATACAATCATATTTATATCCGGCGACTTGATGCTTTAGCATCAAAAACTCTCACTTGTTTTATACTTGTTTTGATGAACAGAAGTCTCCTTTGGTCCGTTCTTATCATTTGAATTTTCAGGGGAGATCAATCTGTATCTTAAAACAAGTAGCCTCCCGTTTCGCTTGGTGTAATTTGCAAAACAATAATTAAATAAATAAATAAATAAATAACTAAAAAATAAATAAAGATAAGTAAATAAATAAATTATTAATTTAAAAAAAAAAAGTTTACAGGCAAGTTAAGTTAAAAAATTGATAGAAAAACGTATCAAAAGCGAACAAAAAAAGGCTAAATGATGCTAGCCCCCACCCCCTTTTTTTAGCTTTTTGTCAGATCATATAAAAATTGAAAACAACAACAACAATAAAAAAAATCAACAACAAAAAAACAAGCATAAACGCATGCATCGTCGGATATCCACAGTTGATTAACATGTTGTGGCTATCCGGCGATGAAACGAACGAGCATATGCTTGGAAATGAAAATGATAAAGTAACCCTTTGTGACTCCTTATTGAAAGAAAAAAATGAAACAAATGATACTTAAAAATTCAAAGGAACACATTATATCATATATATGGTTGATAATATTATCGGAAGCGGACTTATCCAGCTTCCGTTTCTGAATACGTTCATTCTCAATTTAGGGAATATAACTTGAATAAAATCAAATTTGAAATTGGTCAGCCAACGGTATAGAGCCTGGTCAATCTGAACGGACGTGCAGGTTGGCCTGCCTGCATACTGGTGGCAAAGGCTGGTCACTTTAAGGTCAAGCGTGTTATAGGTAAACAACCAAATGGTCACTTGTGACAATATTATTATTTCATTCCATTTCTTGTTACCTTATTTGAATTTGTTTTTATTTTCATTTTTTTTTATTTTTATTTATTTTATTTCATTGTTTTTATTTTATCTTATTTCTTTATTTTTGTTTTCATTTTATTTCATTATTGTTTATTTCATTTCATTTTGTAGTTTTTATTTTATTTCATTCATATTGTTATTTCATTATTTTATTTCATTATGGTTCTCCTGGTCTTTATTACAATTATTGTAATATTTTATTTCATTTTTTCATCATTGCATGTTTTTGAATGATGAAATATTTCATCGTTGGAGTTTTCATTATGTTTCATTAATGTTGTGTTTGGTGGTGGTAGTGGTGATATTCTTGGTGGTGTTTAATTATCTAAATCTTAAGAAATTTCAAATGGATGTTTCTATCATAAGGTTGTTAAATTATCATTATTTCTCATTGTACGGCCTTTTATGTCTTTATTAACTATTAAATGTTACTTATTACACTTCTTGAATATACACATTTTAAAAAAAATGCGCATCATTCATTTCTGCAATTTTACTATTTTGCCTTTATGTTAACGGTACAGTATGTTTGCATATATATTAAGTCTTAATAAATGTACATTCCTGATCAAATTTTACTTATTACAGCACTTGAAATATACAATGCAAAAAAGTGCATTATTCATTATTGCAATTATACTCATTATTGCCATTACAATACATTGACGATACAGTGTGTTGGTAAAAAGAAGATGTACAATGTAAAAAGCAAATAAAATATCCCTTCTATTCTGTTCATTTATGAAGGTGTTATTTTTTCAAGCTCGTGTAGAAAATCCAATCGAGCTAACGCCTTTTGTGGTTTTTATTACTACGCCAAAAACTCATTACTTCATAATTACCGGTTGAACCGGGTGATGCTCCCCGAGAAGTTTCTGGACACAGGAAAGTATAAAAAAAATGAACAAAGGGCAATAACTCCAAAATTAGGCAAGGCAGAGTTATGTTGTTTTTTTTGCACTGCACTTCTATTCAATGAGATCTATGTATCTATGAGTATATAGTTTCCTGATGATATCTCTTATAGTTTCAGAGTTATGTCCCGGGTAAAATTCAAAGTGTAAAAATGAACAAAGGGCAATAACTCCAAAATTAGACCAGGCTTTGTTTAGGTTCTTTAAGCATTGCAGTTTTATCCAATGATATCTATTTACCTACAAAGTTTCATGTTGATATCTCTAATAGTTTTAAAGTTATGTCCCGGACAAAAGTCAAAAAGTAAAAATGAACAAAGGGCAATAACTTCAAAGTAAGGCAAGGAAGATTAATGATTCTTAAGCATTGCACTTCTACCTAATGAGGCCTATCTATCTACAAATTTTCATGTTGATATCTCTTATAATTTTAGAGTAATGGCCGGACAAAGTTCAAAGTGTCAAAATGAACAAAGGGGAATAACTCCAAAAGTAGGAAAGACAGTGTTACCAGTTCTTGTGCACTGCAAACCTACTTAATGAGATCTATCTACCTACAATGTTTCATGTTGATACCTCTGATAGTTTTAGAGTTATGTCCTGCACAAAGTTCAAAGTGTGAAAAAAACAAAGGGGAATAATTAAAAAATTGGACAAGGCAGAGTTACGGTTCTTGTGCATTGCACACCTACTCAATGAGATCTATCTACCTACAAAGTTTCATGTTGATATCTCTAATAGTTTTAAAGTTATGTCCCGGACAAAAGTCAAAAAGTAAAAATGAACAAAGAGCAAAAACTTCAAAATAAGGCAAGGAAGATTAATGATTCTTAAGCATTGCACTTCTACCCAATGAGGCCTATCTATCTACAAATTTTCATGTTGCTATCTCTTATAATTTTAGAGTAATGTCCCGGACAAAGTTCAAAGTGTCAAAATGAACAAAGGGGAATAACTCCAAAAGTAGGAAAGACAGTGTTACCAGTTCTTGTGCACTGCAAACCTACTCAATGAGATCTATCTACCTAAAAAGTTTCATGTTGATACCTCTTATAGTTTTAGAGTTATGTCCTTGACAAAGTTCAAAGTGTAAAAATAAACAAAGGGGAATAATTCAAAAAATAGGCAAGGCAGAGTTACGGTTTTTGTGCATTGCACACCTACTCAATGAGATCTATCTACCTACAAAGTTTCATGTTGATACCTTTTATACAGTGAGAGTTATGTCCCGGACAAAGTTCAAAGTGTAAAAATAAACAAAGGGGAAAAATTCAAAAATTAGGCAAGGCAGAGTTACAGTTCTTGTACATTGCACACCTACCAAATGAGATCTATCTACCTACAAGTTTCATGTTGATACCTCTTATAGTTTAAGAGTTATGTCCCGGACAAAGTTCAAAGTGTAAAATAAACAAAGGGGAATAATTAACAAGAACTGTCACAGGAGACAGCGAAGCTCGACTAATTAAATACTGGACGCAGTAAGGAGGACAAAACTATGAAAGAAAAATCAATTATGTATAATTATGTATTAAGTTATATTAAAAAAAATAACATTTGTTAACATAAATTCCAAGATCAAGGGGAACAATTCTAGAAATAGTCATGCTAGAGTTATGGACCTTGCCACACAACATTTGTGTAATGATAAGAAATATATATTTGAAGTTTGAAGTAGATACCTTAAAAAGTAAAGAAGTTATTATATTTCTTAAAGAAAATCCTAAGTTCAAAGAGAGATAAATCTGTAAATATTGCTCCAAGAGTTATGAACATTGTCACATAAAATGTAATTGATGATAAGGAATATAAGTATTTGAAGTTAGAGGTAGATACCTTTAAAAATAAAAAAAAAGTTATAATAAAAAATAACATTTTTCTAGTAAAAAAATCTAAGTTTATGGGGAGATAATTCTTGCAATATTGGTGCTAGAGTTATAAACCTTGTCACATAAGATGTGGATGATGATAACGTAAATATATTTGAAGTATGAAGTTGATCCCTTTAGAAATAAATAAGTAACAGTAAAAAATAATATTTTTTATGGAAAATTCTAAGTTCAAAGGGAGATAAATCTGAAAATAGTGGTGCTAGAGTTATGAACCTTGTCACATAAGATGGGGATGATGATAACGTAAATTTATTTGAAGTATGAGGTTGATCCCTTAAGAAATAAAAAAGAAACAGTAAGAAATAGTATTTTTTGAGGAAAATTCTAAGTTCAAGGGGAGATAAATCTGTAAATATTAGTGCTAGAGTTGTGAACCTTGTCACATAAGATGTGGTTGATGATAAGGAACATATATTTGAAGTTGATACCTTAAGAAATGACAAAGTTATAGTGAAAAATATTTTACTGCACCAAAACTTTAATCTAAAATCTGGACGCGGACGCGGACGCCGACGCCGACGCCGGGGCGAGTAGGACAGCTCTCCATATACTTCATATAGTCGAGCTAAAAAATTAGGCAAGGCAGAGTTACGGTCCTTGTACACTGCACACCTACTCAATGAGATCTATCTACCTAAAAAGTTTCATGTTGATACCTCTTATAGTTTTAGAGTTATGTCCCGGACAAAGTTCAAAGTGTAAAAATAAACAAAGGGGAATAATTCAAAAATTAGGCAAGGCAGAGTTACGGTTCTTGTGCACTGCACACCTACTCAATGACATCTATCTACCTACAAAGTTTCATGTTGATACCTCTTGTTGTTTCAAAGTTATGTCCCGGACAAGAAAAGCGGACGGACGGACGAACGGACGGACGGAAAGACGGACGGACGGACAAGGCGGCGACTATATGCTCCCCCGAAATTTTTCGGGGCGCATAAAAACACCATTCAGAAGTTGAACATGATATTTTCAGAAAGATACCAAATCGTATCAGGTGGATTAAAATCTCTTTGTCACATATGTTGTAACGGCATGCAGTAGTTCCAAACCGGAAGAATAGTTATTTTGCTGACTGTAAAGAGGGTGGTCCTTCTCCTGCTCAATTTACCATGTTCCGTATTTCTGAAATGTAAAGATCACTGATACACCTGCATTGTAAAAGTTTTATTCAACTAAGAATCAACTGTTTTCTTTAAAGGCACATTATGCCTCAGAAGTAAATACTTTTCCTACATTAGGCAGTGCAAACATAAGTATTATAACGTTCAAATAATGCTTTAAAGCATGTTAGATGCTTATTAGCAAAATAACGTATGGCTGAATGTGAAAATATTTGTTTTAAAGGTCGCAAAATGTAAACATTAAACATAATAAAGTATTTTAACTTCCACACAAAATACTAAATCACTAAAACTGTTTTCAAAAAGCAAAAGATTATTCAGATAAATGACCAATGGATATCTGAATATCAACATTTAACTTGTATAATGTATAAAATATTCACATCACTTGTAACGCTTTGCGTTTCACTGACTCACGGGTTGAACCACCAAACTTTAAAAAAATGTTATCATTACTCTTATTCAAAAATGCACATAATACAATTCATGAATACAACAAACAAATAATTACGTCTTACTCAAACTCAAATAGTGGTCATAAAGCTTTTATTCACTTGATGTCATTAAACGATTCTTTTATTATTTCTAGTATATTCT